>NC_092642.1:25096560-25131560 GCF_039555335.1 Amphiura filiformis
CAAATCATGCCTTTTCCTTACGTAGGCCTACTGGCTATTTGTATGGAGGTGTCAATCAATAATTGATTATCGAAAATCAATAATCGATTATCGATTATCAATAATCGATTATCAGTAATCGATTATCAATCAAGATAATCTCAATTTTGAGAATGCTAAAGAAATAATTTTTTTAAATATTGAAAAAATTTGAACTTTTTAAAATTTCTAAAATTCCCATTTTCACCTTCATGCGTATAAAATGAACATTTTGTGCAAAATTTTGTTCAAATATTTGTTCTGAACTCGAAAATTGCAGGGCTTGTATGGAGCACATTCCAGTGTTGAAAAAGGGTCAATGCCAGTTTCAATTATATCAATCTCCATGACAACACCCACGTGATCGCAGATTTTCAAGGGTGAAATACATTCGGTTTAGGAGAAACATCAAATTGAAGTTTGCATATAATACAGCATTGAATAGGATTTCTTTCATAAAATTGCGATTATCTCCAAAACTGTGTCAACAACAAGCAATGAATTTTTGTTAAATTTATTTTTTGAAAGCGTAATATGTGGTTCTTAAGTTAAAAAAAAAAAAAAAAAAAAAAAAAAAAGAGAAGGAAAGAAAATAGAGCTTTGACAAGCGGATAATTTGTTACATTAGAATCCTATGAACACATGATTAGTAATTAAAACGATCAAAATGAAACAAAAGAGGAGAGAAAGGGTCCGCTATGTGGGCCTAGCATGATCTTCTCTGTATATCATTACTGGTCGAACACGATAGGATTTCGGTTAATAATAAATAGACGGTTTTCTGATAGCGCTCTCATAGGTCTTTGAACCTGTCTGCAGCCCTCTAGCTTTTGATTCAACAAGTTACTTTTTTTTTGGTTGTTGTGAGGGGCGGTGTACAACCTTCAAGTAATTATTTTGTGTAAGCTAACCATAAGCCTATTCATAACCCTAATCCTAACCCTAACTCTAACCCTCATCCTAACCCTAAACTAAGCCTAACCAATCAATGACAGTGGCTGTTTCAAGTCTATAAGTCTCCTTGCATGATCGCCTGTCGAATTCAACTACCTGCCTCGACCGGAGACTAAGTTCAAACCCCGGGCCTATTGGGTAGCCGTGTTAAGGCGCCTAAGACTGAAATCCTATCGTATTCGACCAGTAATGAATTTTGACAATATGTTTAGAATTATAAAGGTGAATTTCTGTTATTATTATTATTATTATAATGATGATGATGTTAATTTTCTATAATGTATTTGAATATATTGCAATTCATTTACATGTAATACTGCACACAGCGTATAGGTATGCCAGGCAAACCTATCTGCAGGCAAACCTATCTGCTAGTCAGCGAAATTCGCCTAGAACACAATACATATTAACATAGAAATTTAAAAGAACAGGTAGGTCAAGGAAACCTACATAAATATGTCGTCTATATTTCACTTGACCCAAATATATGATTTTTGTATGGCGATGAGACACTCGCACATGGAATTTTAGAGGGATTTTGACCTGGATTTTGATAGCAGTTCCACATAGAAAAGCTGCTATCATCATGACACTAAGATCTAGAAACACCACCGAAATCTCAGACAAACTAGTACCTAGACCAGTGACTTTGACTCGCGTAGTGAAGCGAACACTGCTTAGCAACGACTTGAACAAGGACGCATACCCGGACGCAAGCAAGCAGATAATGTTCGCGTCTACAGAACATGTTGCATTTGACGCGGGCGATAACGGCGCAGTAACCACGCAACCGAGAGCGTCAGAATATACGTGATTATCTCCTCACCTAGTAACCCCGCACACCGTCATCATCCCTATATCTTCGTGTTAAAAATTGCCGTGATAGTACGATGAATCCTCACGTTTTTCAACAACTACGCATGGTGATTTTATTCGAGATAGGCCGTGTAACTCAGGCTAAGCATACAATTTGAGATTTTGAGCGCCTGCCACACTGTTTCTATTCTATGTTTTACGATTTTCGCATGATCAATATATAGCTGGCCGTAACCGCCACAACGTGGAGCTGCTACGCGTAGCTTACTTTTCGCTTCGCGGAGCTAAATTGACCAATCATGTTAGATATTTTCATTACGCGGAGCCAGTGGATGCATCCTCGTTAAAACTCTTGCCAAAATTAATGTTTACTATGGGGATTTTAAATGAATCGATTGTAAATAAACCACGACCAGTTGTACAGGATCACTACCATTGTTTGATTAGTGTAGGCCTATAGTCAATGTTACCTTGCATGCATGTGTCATGTGTGTGGCGTGTTTGTTTGTTTGTTTGTTTGTCTACTGTGTCAGGCCAGGATCACTGACCTACTGATACTCTCATACTATCACGGTGATCATATTGTTGAATGTTGTTGACTTAAAAATAATCATGATGCAGTCATGTCTACAGTAGAACTCGCCACGACCTTTGAAGGACTTAAACCCTATTAAAAGCTATTAAACCAAGATAACACTCAATGAAAATGGCTCAACTATGTTACATCAGATCTTCTCTGGTTAAATACACACTGCACTTGTGTCTGTTTTACCTGTGCAATGAGCAATGAGCTGGTATTATAGTTTCAGTTGGGTGAACGATTATAAAGCGAACGCAAGGTAACAATACTGTGGGCTTTTGTTTACGAAATGAGACAATAGTCTGCTTATTGTTAACCAGCGTTCTTGAAAATGAGAAGCTTAATGACTTAACACGGTTTAGAAATAATTTCTTCATATTTTTTGGTACAAAAGTACCAATATTTCCAAACACCTAAATTAGCTAAAAATTTAGGACATGTTACAAAACTATATTTTCTAGAATTCCAGAGAATACTTTAAATATTGGCCGGTTATTTTTTACACAGTGACGTCAACTAGGCAATGGCCTATACTTCTAACATACACTATTTGTAGAGGTCACGCGTCAATGGTGAGCGCACTGAGTATTGTGTATAGGAAAACGGACAGTAACTGCAGTATGTATGGCCTACTACTAGTATATAAAGTAAATCCGAACTGGTTTGCAGTTTGCTGAAGGTCGAATTCCGCAGGGACACCGCGCAAGTTATACAAATTAGCTCCCGGCGATACACTGCAGATCGCAGAACTGTGTGCATAGTTTACCACCACTCTGCCTAGCTATATAGTTATGTACAATACTGTAGGCCTGTGAGTTTCTTATGAGTGCATGTCCATCTTAATAATAAGTCAGTTCGTACTTTTCATAAAACTACTTTTTGAATCATAACTTTCGTGACCGAGGATATCTTGCAACTACGTGACGCTCGTCTGGCAAATTCTTAATGAATAAATTCGCTTCACGTAATGAGTAAGTCGTACTTAATTAGTCAGTTTTACCTCCGAGTAATGAAAAACTCTAACATGATCATGATTGGTCAATTTGGCTCCACGGAGCAAAAAGTCAGCTACGCGTAGCAGCTCCACGTTGTGGCGGTTGCGGCCTACCATATCAGTATCCCATATGATATTTCTATTGCAAGGAAATTTTATTTGTTGTCAGGATTTATCTTAAATACACTAACTGGAAATTAAATACACTAATTAGTGAGGACCGGTATTTTGCTGTGGATATGTTTAACTGCAATTTGCGGGTAAAAAATTTGAAATCCTGAGTAAAAATTTTGATCATATTCAACTCTTTGAGAAAAAATTTATATAAAAGAATGCATGTAAAATCCAGCTGCAATACAATGTACATTATTGACACACTATCACTCCCTTTATCTACGGCAATAATAGAATATCGATTTCAATCGACTGGAATACGATGCTCAGTTTTGAGTTTGTAGTTGACTACTAAGCGACCTAAGCGATCGATTGCTAGCCAATCAGATAGAACTCCTTTTCTTGCGTTCGGTGAAATACCAGTCGCCCGTCGCTCACCAACGGAGTATTAAATTTATATTTATCGAATAGGAAGTCGACACTGTGCCCCGTCAATCCGTCAATATCACCAGGGATATAAAGGGATAGGCATCGTAGCTATTACGTAACACACCGAATGATGTAGTTTAACTCTAGACAATAGGCGCCATATTGCAGGAGGGTTAGAGTTCATAGAGGAAACGTTAAAGGTTAGTAGATTAGGTCACCCAGGCACATCACTAATGTGTTTCACGAGTTGTAATACCGACAGGTAAAAACATTGATTTTGTAAAATTCTCCCGATTTTTTATAATTACTAAATAAGGTTAGTACTTCAAACCATTATTTGATGAATCTATGCAATATGACGGTAATTTTTGAAACATCTAAGAATCAATCTTAAACATCTTCATGATATTCATTTTTTTGCGCATGGTCAAAGCATGCTCTTGCGCTATCCACAGACTATCCACTGGAAACTTCAAAGCAACGATCATGCGTTAATATTTACAAAATGGCGAATGATGTAGTTTAAGTCGAACAATAGCGTGACCGGCGTGACGTAGTTTTTGGCATTGTTCCTATATGCACTTTCACCCTCCTGATATCACCTTGGATACAGGGCTTCACCTCCCGCTGTGGTAAGGGATGGGCAGTCATAGGTCTAGGTGGTATGTCTATGACCGAAATGTTGTTTTGTTAGCTGAATGGAATCTTTTTGATGAAAGTTCATCTTTGACAAGATGTAACTTTGCTACGGAAAGTGCTATGACAAAACGGTTTTCAGTTTTGAGTTTCTTTACTCAAGGGCTTTAATTTGATATATAAAATGATGCAGTTTGATGGCAAATTTGAATTCACCTGGCATACCTACAGCCTTGTCCCTAGGCACAATTTAGTCCGAATAATCAGACCCAGAACAAAATATTAATTTCTGACATGATCTTGTACTGGGTCTGAACTGTTTCCATATGAAATCTTGATGGCAAATTGGACAATAGAAGCACATGGTTCTACGTGACAGCTTTTTAATCCCTATTCAGGTTACGTGAATCACGCTATTGTGGACCGTCCTTCTGATACTTCAGTGTTTGGACACGCAGAACGGTTTTTGTCTACCTCTCTGTTTGTAAACAAACCAGGAGGTCGAAATCGTCCTCCTCGCCGAATACGAAAGTCAGCGTAATAGTACGGCACTAGGCACAATTAAGTTAACTGTGAGTTTACATGTAGTGTGCTACACACACACAAAATACCCCCACATGCCTGCTGTCTGATAGTCTTGATACAGGTACTAGGTGGTCTGATACATGTAGTTTTTACCTTCAGGAGTAACCTATTCATGGACATGAAGAAAGTGTGTATGGTTGGTTGGTTGAGTCAACAGTGTTGGGTGGGGTTTGGTAGAGTGGGGTGTGGTGTGATGCAGGGAGTGACCTTCTCATCACATTTCTACAATTTTATCATCAAAATGCCATAAAATTATGCGGAAACTTTAAAATTGACCTTTTTCAGCAAATTTGTATTGTAAATTTTTCAAATAAGAAATAAAATATAAAATTTGGCTCCATTTTTGCAAATAATGACCCATTTTTTCAAAATGTTGTACCAAATGACCCCGTTTTTCAAAATTTTATACCCAATTACCCCTTTTTCATTTTGTTATACCCAAACTAAGCAATATGCCAATAGGTAGATACCTGTCACATTAAAGTTGAATGACCCCCCCCCACCACCACCACCACCGGGCATGGACTTTCACCCCGAGTCCGGACTCGAGCCGGACTCGAGTCCGGACTTGGGTCTTATTTTTGTTGGACTCGGACTTGGCTCGGACTCGGCACCCCTCGACTTGGACTCGAGTCCGGACTCGGACACAAAAGGACTCGGACTTGGCTCGGACTCGGATACAAATGGACTCGGCTCGGCTCGGACTCGGACAAGCTGGATTCGGGTACAAGTCTGAGAGATAGCGGACCTTTTTTAAAATTAGAGATAGCGGACCTTATTTAAGATTAGTGATAACGAACCTTAGGTATAGCGAACCCTAATCGAAATTAGTGATAACGAACCTTAGAGATAGCGAACCTTAATTAATTAGGGATAGCGAACCTTAAACAAAATTAGTGATAGCGAACCTTAGGTATAGCGGACCTTTATTGGAATTAGTGATAACGAACCATATAGATAGCGAACCTTATTCAAAATTAGTGATAGCGAACCTTATTTTAAATTAGTGATAGCGAACCTTATTTAAAATTTAAATAAGTGATATCGAACCTTAGAAGTAGCGGACCTTTTTTTAGGTATAGCGAACCTTTTTCTCTATTAGAGATAGCGGGATTCTGATCTCCATAGACTTTACACGTTAGTGATAGCGAACCTTAGAGATAGCGAACCTTAGAGATAGCGGACCTTAGAGATAGCGGGATGTCACCAAAGATACATGTACTTGCTAAGTTGCTAGTGGCTTTTGGGAACTTTACTGAGACACTTGTCGTGAGAATTCAACAAATGTTGGAAACAGCCCCCAACCCTATTGTGCCTATATGCAAGTAATGCCTAAAAAAAAGGTCAACTCATTTTAACTGTTGATGATATTGCAAGAGCTTTGGAACAAGGGGATTCAGTGCATATGGCAGTTCTTGACTTCTCCTCATGAACGCCTACTGAATAAGCTTCATCATTATGGGATTAGAAACAACCTTTATCAATGGATCAGAAGTTTCTTAACAAATAGGATCCAGAGAGTTGCATGTGAGGGCAACTTTTCATCACCCAAAGAGGTCCTTTCTGGAGTACCACAGGGGACGGTGTTGGGGCTGTTGTTGTTTTTAACCTATATAAACGACCTCACGGACATGTTGAACAACCAAGTAAGGCTCTTCGCAGACGACTGCCTAGTGTACTCTACAGTGTCAGATGAAAGGGACATGAATTCTCTACAAGCTGATCTAAGATCTCTTGAAACATGACAGGAGACGTGGAAGATGAGCTTTAACCCTTCCAAATGCACGGTCATGGAAATTTCCTTGAAGAGAAACCCTCTACACAGAGACTATGTTTTCTGCGGGCAAGTTTTACAGCAGCCAAACTCAAATCCTTACTTAGGGGTGCAGCTGGATAACAAGCTGAACTGGAGAGAACATTGTTGCAAACACAGCAACGTTAGTGCGTCCAGTCCTAGAGTACGCTGGTTGTGCATGGGATCCTTACAGAGCAGGGCTAATAAAGAAGCCGAAAGTGTGCAGAGAAAAGCTGCAAGATTTTGCACAGGGGATTACGAAAGAGAAAGTAGTGTCACTCAAATGCTGGAAGATCTCGGATGGGACACTCTAGCTGTCAGGAGGGAGAGAAATCGTTTAGCTATGTTTTACAAAATCCAAAATGAGTTGGTCGGAATCAACAAAGAAGCCTACTAGTACATTCAAACCTCTTCTGCTGCGGGTTTAAGAAGAAACCACCACCTACATGTTGAAATTCCATTCATTAAGAAGGATGTCTATTAAAAACTCATTTTCCCGAGAACTGGAAGAGCATGGAATCCCTCACTCAAACCACTATATCAGCCCCATCTTTAGATATTTTCAAGAAAAACCTCTAGCTTGCCGGTTACCAAATAGTTATGCGGGTTTCGCCCTGCTGACTACAACTTCAGAAGGTTCAGTAGGTCAGTTTGCCAATTTTAAAACTGAACCTTTGTCTAATCAAATGCTTGTAACTTTACTTCTGGAGGTCACATTGCATTCAATGAGATGTCATAATGTGCAGAATAATATTAGATAGTGCATCTATTAATTTGAAATAATAAATTTACCGGCATATGGTTTAGTTTTAAAATTAGGACGGTATACGCTGCACTAAAATCGAACACGCACGATTATACTATACGCAGGTATACGGCCCCCGATACGGCCTATTCGAATAGTGCCCTCTTATGTGACCCGGTACTATGAAATTAAGCTAAATTACCTTGCACGATACGAGAGAATCGTTTTGTAACCAAACCTTTTCATATGTAAGGGAGCGATCGTTATTTATGACAGGGGGGGGAATGGGTAAATTTAGGGGGGAACACGAAATTTTTTTGTGGTCTTGAGGGGGAACCTGAAATTTTAGTTGAACCACGAGTGGGGATTGTTAAATTTTAAATGGAGAAAATTGGGAAAACAAGGGGGAACGCGAAAATTTTGAGCGGACGCGAGGGGGGAACGCGAAATTGTTTGTCGATATTTTTGCCAAAACACCCATCCCCCCCCTGCCGTAAATAACGATCGGTCCCTAAATTAATACAAGATACTATAACAATATAAATATTTACAGAGTGTTTTCAATTATTTTGATTTTCAGTTTCATCGCATTAAGATGGCAGCTGAAAAACTAAGCCTCACATCGAAGTAATCTGAACATCAAATTACCATGCAATGTGACGCGCAAAGTATCGCAGTTTACTGGACCATCGAGATAAAAAATATACTTTTTTTATCTCGATGGCTGGAAGGGAGACTCATTAAACACAAATAAATTTAAACCGGAAATGGATTTTTGATCAACAATTACTTTATTTCACAAAATTCGTCTTTGCGTGACAGAATGTGCATGTAAAATTATTATGATATTCTAATATACAGCTTTTCCGTCCAATTTCGAACTTTGTTCATTCATAAAGTGTCGTCGAATACAAGAGTCACTCAGTCAGTATGTATAATGTACGATCTTATAATATGAAATTGGTTAATTTTTTTCAAACCTGTCCCAACTGGCACCTAAATGGAATCGGCCAAATTTGTTGTCTTTGTAGGTCAAATTATGATGATATGTCCTCCCATAGAACTGCGTGTTAAATGGCCAGAATAACCAGTGTGGTTTCTTTCACTTTACCTTGTTATTTCAACCTGAAATGGACAGCAACCCTTCTCGTCAGTTATAACTAATATTATTTCAACATTTTGAATAAAGAATAACAAAATCAAAATTTGACGGAAATCGTACATTAAGGCTGACTTGTGACGTCATATGTGGATTGTTTTCATGGCATTTCTCAATGATTACATAAACACTGTACCTTTGTCTTTCAAACAACACATGTAACGATTATATCACACAGGGGATTACGTAACAGCATTAGCATAATATCAATGCGGGTCTAGAGTCACCTGCTGAAATTGAGTCGTTTTTGTTAAGGGAAATAAGAGGCTGAAATGAGATATTGTTGTATTTTCTATATTTTCTCGGGAATTAAAGAATGGAGAATGCTGCCTTTTGGAACAGTAATAGAACACAAACTACCAGTTCATTAAACCATGTTTGTTGGGCTGTAAAGGTTTTAGTTTATTTCAAATGCGTGGTCAAATATGTCTTATTTTTGACAAAAACAAGACTTTTCTTTCTATAAAAATCCTGATATTGCCAAAAATAGCAAACGTGGAAATTTAAGGTTTTTGCCAGTTCTGTTGACTAATCTCCAAACATTAAAACGGGAGTCTCCCTAGAAAATATTTGAATCCGTGATTAAAATATAACTGTTATTCTAATTGCTTGATCGCATCACATTTGTCACGAAGGAGCACAAGTCGACTGGGACATACTGCAGTTACTGTCCGTTAATCCTATACACAATACACAGTGCTCTCACCATTGACGCGCGACCTTTACAAATAGTGTATGTTGCATTTGCCTAGTTAACATCACTGTGTGAAAAATAACCAGCCAATATTTAAACTATTCTCCAAACTCCTAGCAAATATATTTTTCTAACATGACCTAAAATTACAGCTAGGTTAGATGTTCAGAAATAGTCGCACTTTCGTAGAATATGAGTGAGGACAAAGCATAGCTAGCTCATAGCTAGCCAACTCCCCGTTTTAATTGAATGGAGATTTGACCGAAAATATTGAGCTATATTGGTAACGGACCGCTCCGTTCTGAAGGATGCCAACAAAAAAACGGTACAAGCTACATTTAAACTATTCTATGAAATTCTAAAAAATATAGTTTTGTAACATGTCCTAAATTTTTATTTTTTTTAGGTGTTTGGAAATAGTCGCACTTTGGTGTTTTAGGAAGGAAATGTAAACGACAGATAACACCAAAAATATGAAGAAATTATTTCCAAACCGATTTTCAAGAATGCTGGTTAACAAAAAGCAGGCCATTGTCTTATTTCGTGAACAAAGGTCCACATACCATTGTTTCCTTGCGTTTCCTTTATAATCAGTTACCCAACTGAAGCTGTATTATAGCGTTACCGCACATATAAAACAGACACATGTGCACAACCAGAGAAGATCCGATTTAATCAGTTGAGCTGTTTCAATGAGTGTTAACTTGGTTTAATAGCTTTTAATGGGGGTTAAATAGTCCTGCAAAGGTCGAGATGAATTCTACTGTAGACATGACTGCATCATGATCGAGACCAACACTTATGCTAGCTTCAGGAGGGCGACAAACAAGATAATTAGCGGTCTCTAACACATTTAAAACAAAATAGTAACAGCTAATTTCTTGAAAATGACTCGGGACATAGGGTTGAGATTTAAAACTGAACCTTTGTCTAATCAAATGTTGTAACTTTACTTCTGGAGGTCACATTGCATTCAATGAGGTGTTATAATGTGCAGAATTAGATAGTGCATCTATTAAAAAATAAATTTACCCATATATGGTTTAGTTTTAAAATTAGGACGGTATCCTCACCTCACCTCACCAGGCTGTGTTCGACCATTGTTGGACGTAGCCCTCTTCATGATTCTTCCACTGTTCTCTGTCTCTTGCATTTGTTGTCAATGTAGGTCCCATGTAGGCAATAATGTTATCACGCCACCTCCTCTTCTGTCTTCCTCTAGATCTTTAATTTCCCTGTTCTTTGTTGCCATTCTGTAAGCCGTTTAGTCCACCTGTTATCTTCCCTTCGTGCAAGGTGACCTGCCCATCTCCATTTCGCTTCTTTGAGTTTAACCATATCTTTGACTTGAGTTTGGCGTCTTCCTTTCCGTTGCTCATTGGGCTGTTTGTAGTTTCTGTTCCAGGTACTTGGTTGTTGTCCATGTTTCTGCCCCATATGTCATTGTTGGCAATACACATTGGTTAAACATTCTACTTCTCAGATACATTGGTAACTTCTTATTATATAGAATGTCCTTGAATCTTCCAAAGCAACTCCAACCTGCCTTTATTCTGATCAAAGCATCTTCCCTCGTGTTGTTCTCCATCTTCACTGTTTGGCCGAGATATTTATAACCATCCACCATTTCGATAACACCGCCTTCAACTACAATGACATCCTCTGACTGGTGATTTGTCATATATTTTGTTTTGCCCTTGTGTATGTTCAGTCCAATCCTTTTACTTCCTTATATTCAGATCATTTAAATGGACCTCCATATCCTTTACTGATCTTGTCACCAAAGCTACATCATCTACGAATCTCAGATCTGTTAGTTTCTCGCCGTCTATGTTGATCCCCCTCTCCTGTAGGTTCAGCTTTCTGAATATATCTCCATTGCTGTAGTGAATATTTTGGCGGATATTGTGTCTCCCTGTCTCACACCACGCTGAATTTGGATTGTTTTTGAGACATCGTTTTCAACATGTTCAATGTGGATTTTGGCTGTGGTATTTGTGTACCGGTATTATGTCCTCAAGAATTTGGACATAACCTTCATTGACTCAACTTTACGTAGTGCTGTAAAGAGGTCCACTGAGTCAACGGCCTTCTCATAGTCTATATAGCCAATGCATAGCTTCAAATTATATTCATTTGCCTTCTCAATAAGTTGGTTGATGGCATGCAGATGGTCTACTGTTGAATGTCCACTTCTGAAGCCTGCCTGTTCTCTTGGTTGGTTTTCATCAAGAACTCCTTTTATTCTGTTCTGTATTATCCTTGTGAAAATTGTGTACACATGTGATAACAGTCTGATAGGTCTGTAGTTTTTTATGTCTGTTTTTTTACCCGCTTTCTTGTAAAGGAGAATCACTTTTGCCTCATTCCAGCAAACTGGTATCCTTTTTTCATCCAATATTTGGTTATAGAGTCCAACTAAATGTTGAGTAACCCCCTCTCCTCCAATCTTGATTATATCACTAGTAATGTCATCTGTTCCTGGTGCTTTACTGTCTTTCATCTCCTTTACAGCCATTTCCACTTCTTTTTGTGTTATACTTGGGATGGCTAATATGTCTGGTGATATTGTATTTGGTTTTGCCTCATTTGATTTGGAACTACAGGTCTTGATAAAAGTCAGCTGCGCATACATTAAGTATCTCTTGTCTGTCATTTGTTAAGACACCGACTTTTTGTCTTATTTGGTGCATTCTTGATTTCTTCCGGTTCAGCTTTGCAATATGCTGAGGTCCTCTTCCACTTTTGAGAATGGTTTCTTTTTTTTCTTTTCTCTTCTTTCTGCTCCTCTGTCTACGCTTTTTCCTCGCTGCGGTATACGCTGCACTAAAATCGAACACGCACGATTATACTCTACTATACGCAGGTATACAGCCTTTTCGAATAGTGCCCTCTTATGTGACCCGGTAGGCCCCCTACTATGAAATTACCTTGCTCGATTTAAGCTATACGAAAGAATCGTAACCAAACCTTTTCATATGTAAATTAATACAAGATACTAAAAGAATATAAATATTTACAGATTGTTTTCAATTATTTTGATTTTCAGTTTCATCGCATGAAGATAGCGCAAATTGCAGCTGAAAAACTAAACCTCACATTGAAGTCATCTGAACATCAAATTACCATGCAATGTGACGCGCAAAGTATCGCAGTTTACTGGACCATCGAGATAAAAAATAGATTTTTTTTTGTCTCGATGGCTGGAAGGGAGACTCATTAAACACAGATAAATTAAAAACGGAAATGGATTTTTGATCAACAATTACTTTATTTCACAAAATTCGTCTTTGCGTGACAGAATGTGCATGTAAAATTATTATGATATTCTAATATACAGCTTTTCCGTCCAATTTCGAACTTTGTTCATTCATAAAGTGTCGTCGAATACAAGAGTCAGTCAGTATGTATAATGTACGATCTTATAATATGAAATTGGTTAATTTTTTTAAAACCTGTCTTAACTGGCACCTAAATGGAATCGGCCAAATTTGTTGTCTTTGCAGGTCAAATTATGATAATGTCCTCCCATAGAACTGCATTCTATGAAGCACAGTGTCAGTATTAAAAACGTTCAAGTATTTCTTTTTACAGGGTTGAAAGTGCATTTTATTTAGCAATAAAATGAGACCACAAGCATGACAATAACTTGACAGAGATATCATCATTTGTTTTGAGTCGACTTTGGCAAAATGTAACGTCGCCACCTTTTTTTGGTGGCGAGCTCAAGACACACGACCATCTTGGTTATCTTAGTTAGCCTATTTGTATTATTACATGTATAATGATAAATCCATAAAATTGTACTGGATTTTTAAATTCATATTAATTTCATGACCCCATTTATATGCTTGTCTCGGTTCGGTGGTGAATATTGAATATCGTATTGTGTTTTACAATAATTATTGGCTAAAGCTCGCTGCAGACTCCAAGTGTTCTGCATCAAATCTGTAGTCTGTTGAGCCCTTTACCCCTCTGGCATCTGTCTGTATTGTATATTCTTTTTTGTGCTTGTGTCATTATTGTACTGTTTTATTTGCAACGAATGAAATGATTTGAATAAAAGCCCGTTTTCGGGCATGAATTACAAAAAAAAAAAGTTTGACCTATCTGCAACTTATCCTTCCCGAGTAACAAGCAATAATTAAAATTGCAGACACCAGTGAATTATTCTTATTTATCTCCCTGCTTCTACTTCTATATGCATACTTCGATTATTTTATTATAATTTTTATTGTAGCAATAATTTAGATACCAATGCAGAAGTCTTCAGGGTCATATCCAGGCTGGTGACCTGTACAAATAAAAGAAAAAATAATGAATAAGAAATGTTATTGTATGTTATAATAAAAACACAATGATCCCCAAATTTGGCACAAATATGCAACAATGTGGGTGAGTGTTTGGTGCTGGTGGGTGGTTGGTGGTGGTCGGGTGTGTGTGTGTGGGTGGGTGCGGGGAGTTCGTCTTTGACTTACTTGACTTATACAAGCGCGTGGCTTTCCTGTAAAAGCGCCGCGCCGCCTCCATTCATGTCCGTTGTTTACAAGCTGTTCTGCCTTGCCGACGAGGAGCTGAGAATCCTGTTGTATTTGGTCTTTCCAACCAGTGGAGACGCCAGGATTTTTTCCGGGGGGGCATTAGGGGGGGGCAAAGTGATTTTTTTGGGGGGGGGGGGGCAAAATCAACCAATTTTGACCAAAATTACCGCAAAAAGTGGAAATTTTTGTAATTTTGGGTTTTTTCTGGGTGTAACGGGGGTGGGGCAAGAGTTCTGACTGCGGAAATTTTCCCTCATGCCAGAATATAAATTTGTACAATCGGCCTATATGCCGCGCAATGTGCGGCATTTTAAATGTCAATTCTAAAACATACTACCTCCTCCTGTGGAGGCAGAAAAATGAAAAACATCACAAAATATGTAAATTTAGATATTCTTTGAGCAATTTCAAACAAACAAAAACATTGAAATAAAACCTTAATGAAGATGTGCAAAAGAGATCCAAAATGTAGGTCTTTTTTCACTCAAAAAAGTAACAAATTTGGCCAAAAAGAGGTTTTTCCAAAATAAATCACGGTAAACATGCACCAATGTAACTGCGAGACAACTAATAATTGAAGGAGTCAAGGAGCTCTTAAACAGAATGGGCTCTGTAAAAAATATTGGAGATGTACTCGGGACTGCATGGATTCCACGGAAATTGACCAAAACAGGTTTCTGTTTTCTACACAGCATAGCGTATTATCTCAGGTTGCTTGTTCACTGACGTTGCCCATTCAAATAGCTACCTCTTTGATATTCAGTATTTCTGAATGATTATTTTTTACCCTCGGGCTCATAATTATTGCACAGTCCCTTACACGATCTGTGATCCATATGCTTACCGTGCGTAACTTTGATGTCATTGCATATCTCAATGTATTCCTTGCTTGCGATCAGTTTAGCTTGGGCTGGATTCCACCAATCGATGAGTTTCGAGTCGTACCGAGTCATCATAGCTTTGCCGTCGACCGGGCAAGCCTGAAGGTGGTCTGCTACCTCCTCTACTTCTGTCCTATGTTTGGACAAAACGACATCCGTAAATATAGCATCTACCTACACCGGGAATAAAATAGGCTACAGGGTGAGTTTCAAAGAAGTGTACTCTCGAAAAATATGTTGCTTGAAAACAAAAATGACCCGCACAGGAAATCATGTGGGCTGTAATAAATCAGCTGACACATAGGCCCCTACTTTAAAAAAAAAATCCAACTAATTTGACCTTTGCATATAGGTCTAATATCACATTTTTGTTTCAAACTAAAGAAAATACTATATGCAACCAGTGACGTCACCAGGAATTTGTTTTCGGGGGGGGGGCAAAATCGACAAATTGTGCGCAAAATTGCCGCAAAAGTGGAAATTTAAGTAATTTTGCGACAAATGTTGCGCATAATTGCCGCAAAAATGGAAATTTACGTAATTGTGGGTGTTTTGTATCAAAAGTGGGGGAGGGGGAAAACTGGGTGGGGGAAGAAACATTTATTGGGGCGGATGCCCCCCCCCGTAGCGTCGCCACTGTACGCAACGGCATAATGAAATGAAATGATTAGTTTCCCGTCACTCGCCCGCTTAACCTTTTCAATTTGACCAAAACTTTCATTATTTTCATAAAAAAGTCAATTATCTGAAAATTGAGATGGAAATAATCAAAATTGAAACTCTCAAAATGTCTGACATCCCCTGTTGATCATAATCAGCAGGTTTTTCTTAGTTGTAGGGGCACACCGACATCGCCTGGCTAATAATTATTTGGTGCATGCAGCAGAGACACTAAAATGAATACACGGGATCGATACACGTGAATTGCTTTGCCCGATTTTGATATCAGACGAAAATCTTCGGATACCGGGTTAGAAAATGATGAATATCTCCCGTAAATGATTTCGTCTCAAGAAACCAGATCTGGTCTCATACACTTGAAAATACGTGTTGAACAGATATGATAGTCGCTAGTTTGCGCTTTGGGAAACGGCCGTGAGTCTTGAACTCAAAATCTGACCAAAATCGCTAATTTTATATTGCGTTGGTCCTGTATGGACTACAGCGCGCATAGGTATATTCGTCTCAGAATGGAGGCAGTATATGTATGACCATTGATCGCAATGTCGTATACAAGCTTACTCACACAGCGAGAAATCAATTACCCCGGCTATTGTTAGTAGCCTTAGTCAGGTCACTTGGCTAATTATATGCGTCTCATAAGGTCGGACCTTTCGTGGCTGTGGATTCAACCTACCATGGAGATTTCTACCATGGAGATATCGGGGCGATGACACTGTGAGGGGTAGAGGGTGAGTATAGTAAATAATGAAAATTTGAGAATTACCTCGTCATGTTTCTAGTGATTACAAAAATTTCTTTTTATTTTAGTAAAAACAAATTTAAATATTTTCTCAATCTGATGCAAAATGTCTGTAATGATGATCTAAGCATTAATACCCATTTTGAGATGGTCTTTCGTTTTAAACAATATAGGTAAATGAGAGTTTTGACATTAATGAAATTTTCCAAAATAATTAATAATGAAATCATGACCTCATATGTCACTGAAAAAAATGTGACGGGAAACTAATAATTTCATGTCATTAGCCTAGTATTTCTAAATAAGTAATGAATATGCATGCTAGAGGCACTTAACTTTCCGTTAATGTTCGGCTTAAGTTTATGTTCGACTGTCTAAAGGGTGATGGCGTCGTTGTCAAGGTTCACACCATGCACCAACCTTCGACATGAAATTTTTCAAAAGGGAAACACAAGGACCAGTGACAGAGCACAGCGTCTTAGCGTGGAAGGACTCCTGGAAGCGGCAGCTTTAATTAGCATGAGGCCGCATTGATATGTAAATAGCGTATTGTTATTTAAATTTGTGCCCAGACGTATTGAGGGCGACAGTCATGTTATCCATATGCATATGCCGGGCATGTCAAATTGCTGAGTGAAGGCTCATAATCACCTTTCTGTATAGTTAATAAGCTAGTATATTTCGTGTACCAGTTGGTTATAACAAAAATTATTATTAAATATATTAAGTGTATAAACTTTGAAATTTACATGAATTTGAAGAGCAGAGCTTCGAAATCTAGCTAAGTCAGGTGGTGTGAAATTCTGCTGCGTGACCCCCTCAGCGTGGTAGAATTATATTCATAAAACATTGAATTTAACAGATATCATGGGCAGCTAACCACGATTTATCAGCATTTAAAATATAATGTTAATTAACAAAGATAAATAATAAAGAGTACAAATGGCAATTAACTAGTAAACAAGCCTGAAATCTTAAAATGTTACCACGTGATTTCCCGAACACATGATATGTCAACATGTGACCACTATTCAGATTTACCGTAAATATTTGGAGTATTGTTGCACGGCTTGCACATACACTGTGCATTTCTTTACCTCCGTATAAAATCAATAATTCATGCTGGGAGCCAAGTAACATGCTGTCTGCTTAGTGCAGATTGGTATTTTATTTTTCTTGAGAGCATAATAGAAATACATAAGACGAATAAGGCGCCATGATGGAAGGTCAGGTCGGGTATCAAAGGTTATTGTAACTTCAAATACTACTTGTATTTCACACCTTGCCTCTGTCACATATTTCCTTCATATTATTGACAGCAAGTCCTAATTTGGACTTTGCTATTGCAAAATGTCATTTCATACCAAATTAGTAGACTTTCTTTAAAAAAACATATCACTGGTGCCTGATGGGAATAGGCCTACCCGTCCGCCATTTCATGTTATATCACTCATACATAAATTCTAGACAGTTCATTGGTTGATTACCGTTTGCCATTTTTACTATCACCTCCTCCGTGTGATAGTCTTTACCATCATAGCGCTCTGCCGTAGTGCGCCTGCGCCAAGCCGTGCGCTGACTCTTGGACTCGCCGATCTAGTTACGGGGTGGACCCCAAAATGTGAAGTATATCACCGCAAAACATGGTGTTTTGTTGATGAAAAAATGTATAATTCCTATCTTAAATAGTATTTAGTAATAGAATTTATGTACGAGTGATATAAAACAAATATTAACTGTCTTAAATTCGTGTAATGGTCGAAATATAATCACTCGGTGAAAGATGTATTGTTCCATTCCACTCGCCGTTCCGGCTCGTGGAATGGAACAATCCATCTTTCACCTCGTGATTATATTTCGACCATCACACTCATAGACAGTTAATATTTGTATATTATTATACCTCATAAATATTTATTAGGTAATCCAGACATCTTATTGGTTAATAACGCTAGCGTCCGAGTACGGTATTTTGACTACTTCCCCGCGCCTGTGCAATTACGCGCACGCGGGGAAGTAGTAAAAACTTCCGCACCCTACTACCACACGGTGTCTCGACCCCGCGCGTCACCGTTCCTTCAGACGTAGCATTATGCTACACAACGGTGATTCTGCAGACGCGTTTATCGTGAAAATGGCGTCTGCTGCAGTTATTTTGCCGAGATTACCGATGGATAATAACACGCTAATATGACATTTTATGAAACAAAATGCTATTTATGGAATGTTAAAAAGAAAATTAGAATAATATAGGTCAAAATGTAAATTGATTGAACAGAAATCCTCCAATAAAATCAAGTAAGCAAAATATTAAGTTTATTTACCATGCTGGCCGGCACGTTAACTGGTGTGTGTGTTGACTTTTGTTTACGATTTAACCGTGATTAGTGAAAATATTTATGAGGTATAGTAAAACAAATACAACATGTTCCATTTCGGGAAGTAGTCAAATCATCCAACACCTCGGGACCAGTAGTTTTGACTACTTCCCCTCAAAACATGTTGTATCTGTATACAACTGGATCGTTTTCGCCTGGTTTGTGCCCAGATGTATTGGGGGAGCGCTATACTCTCATTGAACAGGCAGAGTTCGCAAAACTAACAACGTTGTTATTTGCCAATATCAATTAACATGATCCAAGGGGTCGAACATTAATTATTCATAACGGATCGATAACTGGCCTCACTTTCTAGCTAGTAAACCAGCGGAATTTTTCATAGGTTTTGCGTTGCTAATAGAACAACCGTGAATTTAGTGTCACCCCCTTAGACCACCTGGTAACGAGTTCATGAGTAGCCAGCTGAACAGAGTCACCCATTCAGTTACCATCATTTAAAATTCACACGCCCTGTGTCATGCCTTCCATAGCATGTGTATGGATTTCAACCCTCGGGATTTTAACTGGAATATCCTATTTATACCCATGTAATATTATGAAACCCACTGCGGATCTCTTAATGAAAGACGAATTCATTATTCTCACCGTTTCGTCTTTCAGCCATTCCAAACCCTGTGCAAAGCCGTTGATACGTCGTATGTTTTCTGGTGGAACTACTGCTCCCTGAAGTAAGAAAAGGGGTACGATAATTATCACAAGCCTGAAGCTTATTAATTTTAGTTTGACCAAAAGTCTAATGGTATTTTATAAGTTGACCTCAAATGACATTTGACCTCAATATTATGACCTTGAACACCACCAATAGATGAGGCTTTGCATAGTGCAGCTATGACCTAAATTTGGTTGCAATATAATTTGAACTGGTCAAATGAGACCAAATTTTAATTTACAAATTGACCTCAAGTGACATTTGACCTCAGTATTTGACCTTGGATACCACCATCACAAGAAGATACCCATAATGCAGTTGAGGGTTCACAATGCAGCTATAACCTAAATTTGTTTGCAATAGGATTTGAACTTTGAACACCGCCAATAGATGAGGGTTGCCATAATGTAGATGACCCAAGTGTGATATAGGCCTAAAATTGGATGGTTTGAACCCAATACTACAAATTTATTGGCCTCGCTATGAGTTTTAAAATATTGGACGAGACGTACGAGTCCAATTATTTTAAAACTAATAGCGAGACCAATAAATTTGTAGTATTTGGTTAGCCTTTCTGAAAGGCCCGTTGGTTATTCCCCCGATTTTCCCACTTGACAAGGATCGTCGGGAGGGATAGTGAGTAGCCTTTGACAAAGACTAGTATTGGGTGAAACATCCCAGCAAACACAAAAACGTTTTAAAAACGTTTTGAATACGTTATATTTTGGTTTTGGTAAAAACGTTTTAATAACATTAAAATGTCGGGTTATATAAAGGTCATAATAACGTTTTAAAACGTTTTGTATGAAAACACACTGCAACAATATTTTTAAATGTTTTCAAAACATGTTATTGTAAACTATTTTTGCAAACATTTTTGCCAAATATGTCAATACCTAAATAACATTATGTTAAAATATTTGAACCCAGCAAACACAGAAATGTTCTTAAAATGTTTTTTCCAAAACCTTTTAATAACATTTAAATGTCGGGTTATATAAAGGTCATGAAAACGTTTTTAAAACGTTATTGAAAATATTTTAGGCAAACATTTTTCGCAAAATATTTTTTAAACCCGAAAATAACATTCTGTTTAGAATGTTTTGTATCAAGTTTTCAAGAATGTTTTTGGAATGTTATTAAAACGTTTTTATACCCTTTATATAACCCGACATTTAAACGTTTTCTGACAACCTTTTATAACCTTTTGCGAATGATGTCGAAAACGTTTTGTGTTTGCTGGGATACCATCTAATTTTATCATTATTATGTTTTCAAAATCTTTAATCTGTGTTTAAATTAGTTTGTGTTTATCGTAGAACTCTACTAGGTTTGCAGGCATGAAGCGTCCAAGTTCATGTGATGGCCAGCAAAATATAGTAGTAACATTCGGTGCAGCTGCAAATATTTGAAGAATTTACCAATGCTAGCAGTGGAGTCTAGAGAGACTGACACCTGTGGGCTGTGGCACTATATGCTGGTTTCATATATAGGCCTACTTTCCTGCCACATGCCGCTTTGCTGCTCTGGCAACGATTTTACTGCACTGTACAGTTGCACCAGAAACCCCTACGGTTACCAGCAGCAAGCCAAGATATCAATCACTCTACGACATATCGCTAGGTCTAGGAGTTCAATTTAATTTCAAGTCAACATGGGTTTCATATTCATCCTGCTGCCGTTCAGCAGGGTGCCGCTCCGCTTGCAGAAAAGCACAAGCAGTGCATGAAACGGCAAGCGACTGAAGGTATGAAATCAGCATTAGGCTAGGCCTAAGACTAGCATGACTAGGCTTGGGCTAAAATTCAGGACAAGCTGATGAATGAGTTTTATATTCAAGACAAAATTGCTCCTCACATAGTCATAGATCTGGCAGCTGCATCGGCTAGCAGTTTTAATACTACTTTACCAGACTATGTAAAGAACTTGATGGTTGCTACACAAGAATGCTTAGATCAGTATGCAACATCAATTGGAGGGTGCACACCAGTAAATAGCTCCCATTGACTTTCTGTACAAACAGGGTCCAGGAAAACGTCACTTTCTTGACTCTAGAGCGACTCAGTTCTTCAAAACTTACTCTTTCTGCAAGTCGAAGGTCAGATAAAGTCATCTATTGTAGAAATTATATACGTCCAGCATTTTTTTCCAGAAAAATGCCGATTAGATCACCCTATAGCCCATACAGCGTACACCACCTTACGAATAGCTTGGTGTTTCTGAAACATATGTTGAAACACATTTTGAAAGTTTAGCCAAATTGTAATAAAAAGTCAGATCCTGCTCATTTTTCACAGACAATCTATTTCCCAGGCCAAATGAGGATTAAATATGAATCAGGGCCTAATACTAATAGTTGGGTTTTAAGCCTTTTCTAATGGATTAGAGTCGTATTGCACGTTTCCTCGTTTGAAACACTGATTTTTTTCTCCCAGGGTGTGGGAGACTTGTATTTACTGGTGTGCACTCTGGAAGCAGCACATCACGAACAAAGAGCTATATGGTGACCTACCGAAACTTTCACAGAAGCAAAAATGAACCTGTAGCTAAGCTGATCCATTGGACACCAAAACAGAAGACCTGGTAGACCCCCTCTAACATACGTGGATGTATTGAAACATGACACTGGTCTGGATGTTATGGATTTGGGAACGGCCATGCAGGACAGAAGGGTTTGGCGTGCTGTTGTAGTTCGAGGACACCACTCATCTTAAGCAAGTAAGCAACTTATCGTAGAACTCTCCTAGGTTCGCAGGCATGAAGCTTCTAAGTATATGGCCAGCAAAATACAGTAACATTTGGTGCAGCTGCAATATCTGAAGGATTTACCAATGCTAGCAGTAGAGTCTAGTCTAGAGAGACTGACACCTGCGGCACTATACTGGTTTCATACTTTCCCGGATACACTGCGCACCCTCTACTTACCTCCCACGACCTGATCTATGCACAAAACGAAGTTTGGGACCACAAGAAACCCCTGTACCACAGAAAAAGGTTTTGACTCGGAAATAAGCCTCACGCCTGTCCATCCAGCCCTCTCCGCCCTCATTAAGGGCATATTTGCGGAGAGGCCCAGATCACTCCTGGTTCCGGAGTGGGACCTCCCGTGGGTGTTGCGATATCTAGCTGAGATTTTTGAGCCCTTCGACAATCTCTCGCTGCAGGACCTGACACTGTTCTTAGTGGCAGTGGCCTGCGGCCGTCGTTGCTCTGATATTCATGCTCTGTCGATCGACGAGCCCCATATACGCTTCACCTACGGGGTTGTCTCTATTCTGCCTAGGACCGGATTTTGGCTAAGAACCAGATCATGTCCTTCTCTACCCCGGTGTTCCTCCCTGATATGGTCCTGGTCGCGGGGCAGGAGGAGAAACCGTCATGCCCCGTTAGGGCCCTTAGATCGTACCTAAAGCGTAGCGAGCAGATCAGGGAGGGAACATCAGGCAGCTTTTATCACATCGGCGGCCAGGCCATTTAGGCCGGCCGCTAAAAGCACCATTTGCCACTGGGTTGCCTCCGTCATCCGTTGCGCCCATCAAAAACATCATGAACGGATAACGGGTCCCCAGACACTGTCACAGTCAGGTGTCACAACACTCGTTCCCAAGCGGCCTCTTGGGCCTTCCATTCTGGGACATCCTTAAGGGAGGTGCTCGACGCAGCAGGCTGGAAGAGCCCCACCACCTTCCAGTCGTCCTACCTTGAGGACGTCCTCGCAAGTCGTTCAGCTGTAGGTACTTCAGCACTGCTTGCAGTTTGGGACCACAAGAAACCCCCTGTACCACAGAAAAAGGTTTTGGCACCCCCGGGAGAACGGGGATGACAACGCCCAGATGTTGGTATCGCCCAACACTAACGAGATATCGCCCTCACCAATTCGTTTCTTGCGACCAACAAGGACGTGTTTACGAAGAGCTCCAATTTCTGTTGAGAAATATCGTAGCAGCGTGAGGCTTATTTCCGAGTAACGGTTACGCAAGTATCAGTTATCACTTCGGTGGTATTTTCTGTAACTTTAGCAAGATTTTTTCCCATTTGTGATGTTTTTTTCTTGCTAGTTTCTCGTAGTCTCTGTGGCCGACGTGAGACCGCCCAAGTAAAATAATCATAGGTTCTCACTCGGCTACCCCTGGTAATTCCACAGGGAGGTCGCCGGGATTATTTCTTGGTGATTTCCCTTCTGTCCCGGCTACTTTGGCTTTCGTAGTCGGTGTTTTGATTCATTTTTCTTCGCACATGCAGTAAGCTTAAAATTCGCGTTTTTTCGCTTAAAAGTGCGGGGGCATATGTCAAAACTGTTCCCATGAGCACCTTTCAGTAGTAGGGGATCTCGTGTTCACTTTTTTGATCCCGTGCGCTTTCTCATGTTTTGGGTTCTCTGGCGGTTGAGGAGGGGTCCTCCCTTTGGGGAGTCTGTGGCCCCATTGCAGGTTGGCCCTCTTGCTTATCACTCTCCTCTTACGCCGGGGTTCCCTCCCTTCAGTCTCTTCGGAGACGAGAGGGGGTTTACATGTTTTCTTATCCTTTCTCCATTGCAGGTAGCTCCAGGAGACCAGGTATGAGAGAGACGGTTTTTCTCTCACTCTGTTGCTGGGTGGCTCGTACCCTCACGGCTCCCTGAGCGCTACGGCGTCCGGGTCGATTGCCGTAGGTGGGTGTACAGCCCCGGCACCCCTGAGCAATGGCCTGGCTCGCGCCCGAGCTGCCACTCCTCGACTGCACCTGTTGCGGTCGGGTTGAGTGCCCCGGGCGTGGGCGCTACTCAGGCGTCCTCCCTGAGCGCTACGGCGTCAGGGTCGAGTGCCGTCTATGGGTGTGCAACCCCGGCACCCCTGAGTGATGGCCTGGCTCGCGCCCGAGCGGCCACTCCTCGACTGCACCTGTTGTGGTCGGGTTGAGTGCCCCGGGCGTGGGCGCTGCTCAGGCGTCCTCCCCGTGTGCGGTCGACCTCAATGGTTCCATGGCTCGACCGTCGGAAGGCCTCCCGTCCGTCCAGGACGGTAGAGCGACCTCCGGTGGCAGCTACGGTCCACCGGTCAGCCGCTCGGATTCCTTACGCTCGGCTCCTGGCCAGAGCGGGTATCGGGATCTCTCCTCTGCCCTAGCTGCTCCCCCGATGGTGGAGCATTCGAGATCCCAGAGCAGTCAGTGCTCGGCATCTCAGGCTGAGGCCCTGTCAACATTCATCTCATCGCTTTCGGACCCGTCGGCGTTATACCGCATGAACCAACTTATTGGTTTGTTAGGCAAAGAGGTCAGGTGCCCTCGGCGGCAACCCTCCTCGGTCGGTAACCCCTTGCAGAGCCAAGCACCTTGGCCATCCCAGACACGTTCACCGTGGCCGACCAACAGGGTCGATCCTACTCTCTCTCTCGCGCGTTTGATCTCAGGCCCCTCGCCGTTTCCTCCGCCGGCGAGTATGACCCGGTCCTTCCTTCCGTCAGGCTCGCAGGCTCAGACCCCACATCTTCCCCCGAGCCTAGCTGGCTCGGCGTTCGCTGAAGAAACTCAAGCTTTCTCCTTACATTCGACCGCAGAGCCGCCTCGGTCCTGAGCGTGGCCCCATTCAGGAGCCAACTCGATGGGGAGGGGTTCCTCAGCCCGATCCGGCTCCACCTGGACGGTACCAGTGGAGTTATGATCAGTGTCGAGGCTGGGGGACCCTTACTCATTCCCAGCACCGACTCAGGGCTCCGAGGAGGACCAGTTGCGGTAGAGGCTCCTTACGCCTACGTCTCGGCTCCTTTTTCTCGCAGCCGTCCTATCGGACGCTAAGATGCTATTGGAGTTTTGAGACGCCCCGCAACTGGCTTCCGACTTAGGGTATGCGGCAAAGCCAACTAAGCTATAAACCCCCAGTCAATGCCCTTCATCCCCTTATCACGTGACATCAAAGCACTCACCACGTCCGTACAGGATAAGGGTGAGGTAGACCGCCTCCCGTGGCTGGCATCGCACGGGCGTTCCCCCACGTTACAGAGGATGTGGCGTTCTTAGAAACCCCCCTCTGTCCGGAGGCGGCCTATCACCAGATGGAGCGGGATAAGGGGACCAAGTGTCGCCCGGAGAGCTCCCTCCCCTCAGGAGTTGAGGGAGCCCCCAGGCAGGCTGGACCAAAGGCACCCCACAAGGTGCCTCCCTGGGATAGGGCCCGGGATGAGGAGCTACGGTCCCTGGAGTCTCTCGCCAGGGACGGGCTCCGCATTTCTAGCACGGAGCTTGCTGGACAAGAAAATGTCCTTGTCCCTGAGGCGATACTGAGGACAGTCCATGTGTTGGCAGACCTCAATCATCTCTCGGCAGAGCACTTCGCTCGTATCTCGACCCGTTCTGTCTTAGCGCGCCGAGCCTTGGTTGCCCATGCGCTCAACTTTTCTGATAAAAGAGAGCTGAGGTCTGCTCCGTTTGGTACCGATCTATTCGGCGGGGCCTTGCCCAGGATGGCCGAGGATGAGCGTACCAAACGGAAGGCGGCTAAGGAGGCCAGCCAACCAAAGGCATCGGCCACATTAGCGCCCAAGCAGTTTCGGCCCAAAATTCTGACAGCCAACCCGACCTATATCCAGGTGCCTCAACAGCAGCAGCTGCTTGCTCAGTAATTTCAGCAGCAGCAGTATCCTTCCCTCTTGCAGCCGTTATTTCCGCCAGCCACCCATGCCCCCTTCTGGCTCCGTTCGGGGTGCAAGAGGCGGCAGGCGGAATCGCAACCGCAATCGCAGTCGCAAGGGAGGGCGAGGCAAGAGTGACGGTGCCGGTCGTGACGACCCATCCGCCTATGGCGGACGTGGTCGGGGACGCCGGTTCTGACTCCCTTCCGGGACTCCTGGCATTTGCGAGGGCTTGGCGGGGGTGACCTCAGACCGATGGGTCCTAGATACAGTGTCCCTAGGCTACCAGATCGAGTTCACCTTCCGCCCCCTCGGTTCCGGGGGGTTCGAGTCACCCCGTCTCCGCTGGATCCCTTACTGAGGGAGGCCTTGGTGGAGGAGATCAAAGCTCTCCTAACAAAAAGAGCCATCAGACCTCTTCCCAGGGCCTTACTTTCAGGCCACTACTCCACGTTCTTCCTTGCCACAAAGAAATCCGGAGAGTAGCGCCCAATCCTCAACTTGAAGCCCCTGAATGCCTACATCAAGGCCCCGCGTTTCCGGATGGAGATGCTGCGGGCGGTGTTATTTGTCAGGCTGGTGGGGAGTCATCCTAGATCTGAAAGATGCATACCTCCACGTATCAATCTGCGAGTCAGACCAGAAATGGCTTCGCTTCGTGTTCGACGGTACCGCCTTTCAGTTCCGGGTCCTCCCCTTTGACCTCTCCACGGCCCCGGACATTCACTCGACTGGTCAAGTCGGTGGCAGAGTTTCTCCGGAGGAAGGGGATCACGATCTTCGTCTACCTAGATGACTGGATGTTGGTAGCCCCATCTCCGCAGTGTCTGCGCAAGGATGTTCGGGGGGTGTGCAGGCTGGTCGAGTCACTGGGGTTTATCATAAACCACCAGAAGTCTTTTTTCTCCCCCATCCCAGTCGCCTCAATACCTGGGGGCGACTATGGACTTCGCCAGGGGCCGGGTTTCTCCTATAGGCTCGAGGATCGCCGACGTTCGGCTCTGCACTCTGCAAATCAGCATCGGTCCAGGCTCGGTCGTGGCTTCGCCTTCTAGGGCTGATAGCCAGCCTTATAGATCTGGTTCGAGGCTGCCGGGTACGCACGAGGAAGATACAGTTGTACTTCCTCGTGCGGTATCGAACGTGGCACCATCCTTTGAGCCTCCGGATTCCGGTCCCTCGGCATCTCCTCCCCTGCCTTTCATGGTGGATAGGTCAGCCAAGAGTTCAGTTTAATAGCGTTCCATTCCCGAAACCCCGTCCTTCCCACGTCTATACCACGGATACATCCAAGTCAGGGTGGGGAGCCCACTTTCAGGGCATCAGGCTCTCCGGGCGGTGGTCGAGGACTCAAGCTCGGAGACACATCAATCTCCTCGAGCTGTGGGCCATTTTCCTCGTCCTCCGCCAGCTGGGCCGGCGGATTCACGGCCTGTTCATATATCATAATACACTGCGCACCCTCTACTTACCTCCCACGACCTGATCTATGCACAAAACGAAGTTTGGGACCACAAGAAACCCCTGTACCACAGAAAAGGTTTTGGCACCCCTGAAAGAACGGGGATGGCAACGCCCAGGTGTTGGTGTCGCCCAACACTAACGAGATATCGCCCTCACCAATTCGTTTCTTGCGACCAACAAGGACGTGTTTCGAAAAGGCTCCAATTTCTGTTGAGAAATTTCGTAAGCAGCGTGAGGCTCATCCCGAGTAACGGTTACGCAAGTATCAGTAATCACTTCGGTGATATTTTCTGTAACTTTAGCAAGATTTTTTTTTTTCCATTTGTGATGTTTTTTCTTGCTAGTTTCTCGTAGTCTCTGTGGCCGAAGTGAGACCGCCCAAGTAAAATATTCATAGGTTTTCACTCGGCTCCCCCCTGGTAATTCCACTGGGAGGTCGCCGGGATTTTTTCTTGGCGATCTCCCCTTCTGTCCCTGCTACTTTGGCTTTCGTAGTCGGTGTTTTGATTCATTTTTCCCTCGCACATGTGGTAAGCTTACAATTCGCGCTTTTTTCGCTTAATAGTGTGGGGGCCTATGTCAAAACTGTTCCCATGCGCACCTCTCAGTAGTAGGGGATCTCGTGTTCACTTTTTTGGATCCCGTGCGCTTTTTCATGTTTTGGGTTCTCTGGCGGTAGAGGAGGGGGGTTCTCCCCTTGGGGGATTCTGTGGCCCCTTACAGGTTGACACTCTTGCTTTCCCCCCTCCTCTTACGCCGGGGGTCCCTCCCTCCAGTCCCTTCGGAGACGAGAGGGAGTTTACATGTTTTCTTACCCTTTCTCCATTACAGGTAGTTATCAAAATGTCTAAAGAGAGTACTCCCTCCAAGGCGTTGGGGACCAGAAGCATACCTCGGCAGTGTGTTGCGTGCCAGGCATTCCTTGGGAAAGACGATGCGCATGAGGCATGCCTGCTTTGTAGGTCGTGCTCACCGGACCAACCGTGCACCATTGACCGTGACTGGTCCAAGGAGGCCTGGGCTAGGTCCCTGGCCCATAAGGTGAAACTACAGAAGTCTCACCAACGTAAGGTGGATGGGCTTAGGGACAGGAACCGCAAACGCCGTTCTTCTTCGCAGGAGTCGTCTGGCTCTGCGAAGAAAGTGTCCCTAGCCCCCGCCAGCCAGGGAGTTTGTCCTCCGTCCCCTGGGTCCTCTAGCTCCAGGAGACCAGGTATGAGAGAGTCAATCTCTTTATCTGTCCCTCGGTCGGGCAGTCCCCAAGCCTTTTTGGCTCCGCCCGCCCTTATGCTAGGAGGCTCGTACCCTCACGGCGGCTCCCTGAGCGCTACGGCGTCCGGGTCGAGTGCCGTAGGTGGGTATGCGGCCCGGCATCCTCTGAGCAATGGGCTGGCTCGCGCCCGAGCGGCCACTCCTCGACGGCACCAGTTGCGGTCGGGTTGAGTGCCCCGGGCGTAGGCGCTGCTCAGGCGTCCTCCCCGTGTGCGGTCGACCTCAATGGTTCCACGGCTCGACCGTCGGAAGGCCTCCCGTCCGTCCAGGACGGCAGAGCGACCCCCGGCGGCAGCCATGGTCCACCGGTCAACCGCTCGGATCCCTTACGCTCGGCCCCTGGCCAGAGCGTGTTTCGGGATCCCTCCTCTGCCCTAGCTGCTCCCTCGATGGTTGAGCATCCGAGATCCCAGAGCAGTCAATGCTCGGCATCTCAGGCTGAGGCACTGTCAACGCTCATCTCATCACTTTCGGACCCGTCGGCGTTAGACCGCATGAACCAACTCATTGGTTTGTTAGGCAAAGATCCCGGCCAGGTGCCCTCGGCGGTAACCCGACCAGTGGGTCCAGGTTTGCCTTCAACAGGTCCGGATCCGCAGTCCGATGCGATTAGCATAGAGGCTAGCTATGATGAGCTTTCAGATGGCTCTCAGAGTCAGACGGAGGTAGAGTCTTTTCGGGATTTTTCGACTCCCCAGGGCTGACAGAGAGGGCTCTGATATCCCCGTTGGGGTTCATCGCGACCCCGTCAGTCATTCAGCGCCCTTCTCGGTCTCCCTCGGAGCTTCCCAACAACCCTCTTCGGTCGGTATTCCCTTGCAGAGCCAAGCACTTTGGCCAGACACGTTCACCGTGGCCGACCAACAGGGTCGATCCTACTCTCTCTCGCGTTTGGTCCCAGGCCCCTCGTCGTTTCCTCCGCCAGTGAGTATGACCCAGTCCTTCCTTCCGTCAGGCTCACAGGCTCAGATTCCACACCTTCCCCCGAGCTTAGCTGGCTCGACGTTCGCTGCAGACACTCAAGGTTTCTCCTTACATTCGACCGCAGAGCGGTCGGGCCGCCTCGGTCCAGAGCGTGGCCCCAATCAGGAGCGATCTCGCCTTCTAGGGCTGATGGCCAGCCTCATAGATCTGGTTCCAGGCTGCCGGCTACGCACGAGGAAGATACAGTTGTACTTCCTCGGACGGTATCGAGCGTGGCGCCATCCTTTGAGCCTCAGGATTCCGGTCCTCGGCATCTCCTCCCTGCCTCTCCTGGTGGATAGGTCAGCCGAGTGTTCAGATAGGCGTTCCATTCCCGAAACCCCGTCCTTCCCACGTCCTTACCACGGATGCATCCAAGTCAGGGTGGGGAGCCCACTTTCAGGGCGTCAGGCTCTCCGGGCGTTGGTCAAGGACTCAAGCTCGGAGACACATCAATCTCCTCGAGCTGTGGGCCATTTTCCTCGCCCTCCGCCAGTTGGGTCTACGGATTCACGGCCTGTTCATCCTGGTCAGATGCGACAGCATGACAGTTGTGTCCTACATCAACAGGGAGGGGGCACCAGAAGTCCCAGCCTTTGCAAGGAGACGGTGTCCCTCCTCCTGTGGTGTCTACGGAGGATATTTCCTCCGTGCGGAGCATCTGGCCGGGGTAGACAACACCTGGCCGATTCACTGTCCCGAGGGGGCTTCAGTCATCCACGCGCCTGGCCCAGAGGGGAGCGTCAGTAGAGTGGCATCTTCATCCAGCAGTCTGCCGTTCCATCTTCCAGAGGTTAGATCGCCCGCATGTCGACCTGTTCGCGTCTCATCGGAACCACCAACTTCCGACCTACTTCTCCTGGGGCCAAGACCCCCAGGCGATAGGCAGAGACGCCATGCGGGAGAGCTGGGAGGGCGTATTCGGTTACGCCTTCCCTCCCATTGCTCTCATCCCTCGGGTGCTGGAGAAGGTAGCCCGCTCTCCAGGCTGTATTCTCCTTCTAGTCGCTCCTCTCTGGCCCAAGCAGTGGTGGTTCCCCCGCCTCCTGGACCTCCTAGTGGGGGAGCCAGTCAGCCTTCCTCGCCTAGGGGATCTTCTGTCCGTTCCGTCACGCCAGCAGGTTCAGATGGGAGTGATCAACAACCTCCATCTGACTGTTTGGCGTATTTCCGCCAGTCCTACCAGGCGGCGGGACTTTCTGAGTCGGCTGCCGCGCTCGCTGCAAAGGCAAGGCGACAGTCGACTCGACAGACTTACGATTCGCGACTTCGCCGGTTCTACAGGTGGTGAAATCGACCCCCTTTTTGCCCCTGTAGGCGAAGTCGCGGACTTCCTTACAGAAGTTTTCCACGGCGGTTGTATGCCTCGGACCGCCCAAGCGTACAGGACGGTCATAGCAGCGGTCCATCATGGCTTTGGGGAGGCATGACTGTCTCCTCTAGTCCAGCCCTCTCCGCCCTCATTAAGGGCATGTTCTCGGAGAGGCCCCAGTCCGTTCCCTGGTTCCGGAGTGGGACCTCCCGTTGGTGTTGCGATATCTGTCGATCGACGAGCACCATCTACGCTTTACGCATCTACGCGTTGGTGAGGGCGATATCTCGTTAGTGTTGGGCGACACCAACACCTGGGCGTTGTAATCCCCGTTCTTCCGGGGGTGCCAAAACCTTTTTCTGTGGTACAGGGGGTTTCTTGTGGTCCCAAACTTCGTTTTGTGCATAGATCAGGTCGTGGGAGGTAAGTATCGTGCGCTTGTGTATGTCCCTCTCACTTCTGAGAGGGGAATACTATTTACAGAGTGTCCGTCCGTCCGTCCGTCCGTCCGTCCGCGCGTTATCGCGTCGCGCATAGCACTTTCGCTGAGTCCGCGCGCTATTGCGTCGAGCGGAGCGCTTGCGCTGAGTCCGCGCGATATCGCGTGCACGCGGATCGCTTTCGCTGAGTAGCAACGGGTAGCAGTGTGTGCAACTGGAAGCATTAGGCCTAACAGTGTGACTACCAGGTGCATCTCATCGGACCAATAGGCCTATTTCAATACGGAACGAGTGCATAGGCCTATTTCAGTAGAACATGACTATTTCCGTGGTCCTCCAGAATGGTTAACATTAAAAGCATTATAACCCGTTATATTAGGCGTTATTGCGTTTACTAATTTCGGGGTATTTTCGGGATCCTCCTTGGAAGACGTAGGCCTAGGCCTATATCATAGTAGTCAAAAAGGTCAGGGCAGGTATATTGGTAACGGGTGTTGGGCAATTAGAGATAGGCCTATTACAAGAACTGCCCGATCCGAGAACCGCGAAATCTAGTTATATATATTAGACTTTATTTCAACACGGAAAGCCCAATTCAACAAAAGTTCATCCTGGTCAGATGCGACAGCATGACAGTTGTGTCCTACATCAACAGGGTGGAAGGCACCAGAAGTCTCAGCCTTTGCATGGAGACGGTGTCCCTCCTCCTGTGGTGTCAACGGAGGGATATTTCCCTCCATGCGGAGCATCTGGCCGGGGTAGACAACACCCTGGCCGATTCACTGTCCCTAGGGGGGGCTTCAGTCCTCTACGCGCTTGCCCCAGAGGGGAGCGTCAGAAGATTGGCATCTTCATCCAGCAGTCTGCCGTTCCATCTTCCAGATCGCCCGCATATCGACCTGTTTGCGTCTCATCGGAACCATCAACTTCCGACCTACTTCTCCTGGGGTCAAAACCCCCAGGCGATAGGCAGAGACGCCATGCGGGAGAGCTGGGAGGGCGTATTCGGTTACGCCTTTCCTCCCATTGCTCTGATCCGCTCTACAGGCTGTTTCCTCCTTCTAATCGCTCCTCTCTGGCCCAAGCAGTGGTGGTTCCCCGCCTCCTGGACCTCCTAGTGGGGAGCCAGTCAGCCTTCCTCGCAGTAGGGATCTTCTGTCCGTTCCGCCACGCCAGCAGGTCAGATGGAAGTGATCAACAACCTCCATCTCACTGTCTGGCGTATCAGGCGGCGGAATTTTCTGAGTCAGCTGCCACGCTCCCCGCAAAGGCAAGGCGACAGACGACTCGAGAGTCTTACGATTCGCGACTTTGCCGGTTCTACAGGAGGTGGGCCGGTCGAGAAATCGACCCCATTCTGCCCCTGTAGATTAAGACGCGGACTTCCTTACAGAAGTTTTCCACGGCGGTTGTATGTCTCGGACCGCCCAAGCGTACAGGACGGTCATAGCCACGGTCCATCACGGCTTTGGGGAGGCATGACCATCTCCTCGGGTCCAGCCCTCTCCGCCCTCATTAAGGGCATATTTGCGGAGAGGCCCAGATCACTCCTGGTTCCGGAGTGGGACCTCCCGTGGGTGTTGCGATATCTAGCTGAGATTTTTGAGCCCTTCGAGAATCTCTCGCTGCAGGGCCTGGCACTAAAGACAGTGTTCTTAGTGGCAGTGGCCTGCGGCCGTCGTTGCTCTGATATTCATGCTCTGTCGATCGACGAGCCCCATATACGCTTCACCTACGGGGTTGTCTCTATTCTGCCTAGGACCGGATTTTTGGCTAAGAACCAGATCGTGTCCTTCTCTACCCCGGTGTTCCTCCCTGATATGGTCCTGGTCGCGGGGCAGGCGGAGAAACCGTCATGCCCCGTTAGGGCCCTTAGATCGTACCTAAAGCGTACCGAGCAGATCAGGGGGGGCATCAGACAGCTTTTTATTACATCGGCGGCCAGGCCATTTAGGCCGGCCGCTAAAAGCACCATTTGCCACTGGGTTGCCTCCGTCATCCGTTGTATTGCGCCCATCAAAAACATCATGAACGGATGACGGGTCCCCAGACACTGTCACAGTCAGGTGTCACAACACTCGTTCCCAAGCGGCCTCTTGGGCCTTCCATTCTGGGACGTCCTTAAGGGAGGTGCTCGACGCAGCAGGCTGGAAGAGCCCCACCACCTTCCAGTCGTCCTACCTTGAGGACGTCCTCGCAAGTCGTTCAGCGGTAGGTACTTCAGCACTGCTTGCAGGCCGCCAGGGATCGGGTTGAGGACGTTAGGCGAGCCTTGGGTTGGGTGGTTTTTTGTTGTGGTTGAGCGGAGTTGGCACTGCGTGCCCTCCTTACCTCTCACGAATTTCTTCCACCTCCTAGCTCTCAGTGGTATTCTGTGCATAGATCAGGTCGTGGGAGGTAAGTAGAGGGTGCGCAGTGTATTCCCCTCTCAGAAGTGAGAGGGACATACACAAGCGCACGAATACCTCCCACGACCTGAGCCCTTCCCGCGTTTTATGCGTTCAACCCCTCAAGAAAGTCATACGTTCTCACGTAGAGGGTCGCAAGAAACGTGTGTTGGTGAGGGCGATATCTCGTTAGTGTTGGGCGATACCAACACCTGGGCGTTGTCATCCCCGTTCTCCCGGGGGTGCCAAAACCTTTTCTGTGGTACAGGGGGTTTCTTGTGGTCCCAAACTCTCACTTCTGAGAGGGGAATACTGCCGCTTGCCGCTTTGCTGCTCAGACAACGATTTTATTGCACTGTGCAGCCGCACCAGAAACCCCTACAGTTACCAGTAGCAAGCCGAGATATCAATCGCCGGGATCAATCGTAGTTTGCCCAAATCGACAGATCGCTAGGTCTAGGAGTTGAATTTAATTTCAAGCCAACTTGGAGCTGCGCCACTCTGACGTACCGTATGCCCGAGAGGGGGACTCGACTTTGGAAGTGACGGGGATGTGTGGACGGCAGTTCGAAACTAGGGGTCTTTCGGGAGAGCCAAGACACTGAAAAAGGGGGGTCTTTCAGTGAGAAGCCCCCCCCCAAAAAAAGGGGGGTCTTTCCGTGAGACTGGGGAAATCTGACCAAAAAAAGGGGGTCATTCAGTGAGACTGGGAAAATTTTGAGTCAAGATATTAAAGTTGATAAAAAATTTCAAAAATTCATCATAATTTGAAAATTTGTTGAAAAATTTGGAAAATTTTCAAAAATTGTAGGAAAAATACTGAAAAAACGGGGTCATTTATAGACATTGTAGATTTTTTGATAAATTAAAATATGTTATTAATCATGATGAATGCATTCAGTTGAACTCGAAATTATACTATACTGATTTATTACATCAAAATACTAGTAAATGGTTATGAAAAAGTTTATATAATTATATTAGTGACAGTAACAGTAAAGGCTTATTATTGAATGCAACATTATATTATAATGACACTTCAATACTGAACAATTCTGATTTTAGAATCAATCGCGAAAGCTCAAGTTAAAATCGACTATATACTTTGCATTTTTGACAGGACTTTGACCGGTGTTGCGAGT